>NW_021135812.1:0-573 GCF_004193835.3 Ostrinia furnacalis | reverse complement strand
GATTATTAGTAATTTGTTATTACACAAATTACTAATACTCCCGTTAGCCCCTCGTACTAAGCTAAATATGCTTGTGTCACGAGTGAGCTCACCACAATAGTCGAGCGGCGGCGGGGACCGAACCCGCGTTCCCCGGATCACGAGTCGGCCAGTCCGACCCCTTCACCGTTCGGCTATCGTGGCTTCAAATTATTTAAATAACGAGCAAGTTATTCCACAATTGCAAGTCTACTATGACAAGAGGAGTAGTGACGTGCCCGGTTCACGTCCCGAAACTAGTTTTCGTATCCGCGAGAGGGGCGGCGCCCTGTGCGAGGTTTATCGAGTGTTAGTCTGGATACTTTTGTCGGCCGTTTGGTGTAGTGGTTCAGAGCGGACTACTATGCCGAGAGGTCCCGGGTTCGATTCCCGGCCGGGCAGAAATTGAAATGATGAATTTTAATTTCTGTGACGGGTCTGGGTGTGACTATGTATAATATGTATGTATTTAAAAAAAAAAGTATATAAGTAGTATATCCGTTAAGCTAGCACCCATAACACAAGCATTAAGTTGCTTAGCGAATGCTAGGCGCC
>NW_021135810.1:0-506 GCF_004193835.3 Ostrinia furnacalis | reverse complement strand
TAGTCGATGACTTTTAGATCTCAAATACTCGACGCACAGTGGAGCTACGGCTTTGGTGCCATAGTAACAAATGCTAAGGCAGACGTATTCTGTCAGAATACAGCACTTTTTTTTGTTGGCCGGCACTTTTGATTTTGGACCAAAATTATATGAAACGTGGATGATGTCCTTTTTTTTGTCCCTCATGTTTAATATAAAAAAATATTGGACACGTATATTTTTATTTGTCATTCTAACAAATAATTACGTAGTTCCGCGCGACGTCACAAAGTGCGGCACTTTTATGCACTCATTGACGTCACGGGCACAAAATATAACAGAAGACAAACTCCATACTAAACGTGCTCGAGCCACGCACACATAGACACCGCTCCTAGCAAGACTGTCTTGGACGAATGCGAGCGCGACGTGGCGCGACAGACGTTCGCCACACGTTCGCTGTGGTTCGCTTGAGTCACGCGCCGGTCAACCGCCTGTGATATTATTTTGTTTTGCGAAATTGACGA
>NW_021135809.1:0-2545 GCF_004193835.3 Ostrinia furnacalis | reverse complement strand
GAGTAGGGTGTCCCGTCGTTGTATGGGAAAAAATTTTTTTTGAGCTACGGTTACGCAAGAGGTATCAAAAGTTGCGTTTTGACATATAGATTACGATTAGCATTAAATTTAATTAGATATCTGTCATCTTGAGGCCTCTACCTGCCCTTAAAAAAAATTAAATTGCTATTTTAGGGGTTCCTAAAATAAACTATAAATAATACAAAAATAGCGTTTTTATGATATTCGAGGGTACACAATGAGTCACAGCAAGGTTTAAAATAGTTTAAAACCCAATAAATCCATAAATACTTTAAAAACAGAATTGGCTTTTTGACCAGAATTAGGCATTTACGCGCGTGATTTTAATGTATTCCTAATTAATCCATGGGTCAGCCAAGATATCGATTTAATTTGAGGATACTCAATTCCCTTCTCACAGCAGGTTAATAATTTTATTACGCTATTATAAAACAATGATTGGCATCTCTAAGTGGAAGCTAACAAAAATGGCATTCAATTTTAGAAAATCAACCATAACTTGAAAACCATTTGTCCGATTTCATTACTTTATTACTTAAATCAAAGCTCTATGTGTACGCTTGATATTTTGTAGTATAAATTGTATCGATAAAATCAACCTTTAGTTAGTAATTAAAGGAAAATAGATTTTTTTTACATTGTTGTGATACTACTTTTTAAATCACTTTTTTACAAAACGTTTTATACTGTACTAATAGTTTTATACCTGCCAAAGAAGTGTATTAAATTGTCTTTAATTTGATATATAACATGTATGCGTTTCATAACTAAAAATATTTTTTTACTTCCGTTGAAGTTCACCATTGATAAAAAACTGCGTACAGAACAAAAACTTCAGCTAGGAAGTGTATGCAAGGTACATAAATGTCATTTATATTTAATAGTATGCTAAAACTATTTAACATGCCAATTAGTATTCTGTTTAAATATAATATTTTAAAATTTTTTGGCTAGGTAGTTTTTACCTGAAAATATCAAAAAGTATACAGTATACTACCATATATTTGCTAAATTTTTGTTAAATTTATGCTAAAAGTATATAATATTATAACAAAAAAAGTGCGGTGCGATACCTTACAGTAATAAAACCTCAACAGAAATAATACCAACAGCCTCGCCGAAAAAGTAGAAAATTTGAGAGAAACCAGTCAAAATATGAATTCTGCTTGTTTGAACCAAACCTATTCCTCACTGGAAACTGTCTGTCATTGCCTGCAAATCATATCTTAGGGTTCCACTGCCACTGTTATTACAAAATAAAATGAAATAATTGTGAAAAAAATATAATAGATGACAAACAGTGAAGGGCTGATTAAGTGATTTTTTGAGACATAAAAATGCCGGTAGAGCCCTTGAAACATTATTTTATATTTTTTTAATTATTTTTACGGTAATCTACATCGTATGACGCAAGTTTTGAGGGGTCTTGTGTAGCGAAAATATAAAAAAAGATATTTCGGGACACCCTAATATAGAGGAAGTAATAGAGGAAGAAGTCGAAATAATGTCAGATCCCGTAGACAACATCTTTAACCTTTAACTGGTGACAAGCGGTCTCACAGGCCGGGCGGCGTCAGTGAAACATCGTTTCACCCCCTTCTCCGAACTTCCTATGTTTCACCGCTTCAGTAGCTTCGAGTTTAGTTGTGTCTACGCCGTAGATAAGGATATTTGCATCATTCAGCTCCAAATCGGTAAGCTACATCGATGTAAAGTTCAGCAGCGGTCTCTCAGACCGCATGTCACCAGTTACGTGACATTTTTTTCATACAGATTTTTCGTATTTATAGAGTTTTTACTTGCAATTGATACTTAAATAACTCCAAAAAAGAAGCGTAGGATAACTATTTGGGATTATAGTGCCATACTTTATGAAACGACTTGAAAATTCGCCAGTTGAAAAATATCTGGAAAAAAAAGACTCAGTTGGGTCGGAAGCCGAATATGTTCCTGAAAACATCGTTCTGGAGCAAAGTGACCATGATTGGGAAGCCGAAGAAAGTGTGTTTGAAGATGAAGGACCAATTGACAAGAATCAGTCAGAAAGTGAAAATGACGGTCCACCTTTATGCCAAACAATAAATGCCCTGACAGCCAATAAAAAATACAAAAGTTTCACCACTGCCAGTTTTCTAAAATGATAGGTTACCTACGTGTGATAGGTTTTTTTTAATTGATTATTATTTGAACTATAATAAAAAATACTAATTTTGTAATAATTTGTTGATTTAAATTTCTTTGTTTGCGATTATCGATCTCATCTCTAGTTTTTTGATTTTTATTACTACAAATAATTTAACAGCAAGTTCTGCATTAAAAATTATGTTTAGAGTTTATTATTTTATTTTAATTTAATTCTTCTATATGCTAATAATCTGTTTTTAAAGATTGTGGTATGCTACCTTACCTAGTTTCTATGCTACAGTCTTGATACGGCAGCGGCCTCTCAGACCGTACGTCACCAGTTACGTTACACAAAAACCATGTCACCAGTTAAAGGTTAAATCCCTTAGATTACTCCCAG
>NW_021135808.1:0-648 GCF_004193835.3 Ostrinia furnacalis | reverse complement strand
GAGAAAGGAACAATTAGACTAGGTACTTCTGTAAAAAAACAATGTAACCCACTAGGGTGTAGTGACGGCGGTTAGTACTAACTAACCGCCGTCACTAACTCACTACACGTGTTTTTCTGGATGTATTCGTTATCAGTGGGCTTAGTGCGACTTTACATCAATCGTCATCCGCTAGCGACTGACATACATTAAAAAAAAATGACATACATTAAATGTATGATGATTATACAGCGTCCCTAGTAGATACTTACAATCGTTGTGCACGACCGCCCACTGTTGGGATCTGAAGTAGCCGCTCGGTGTGTCGGTGCGTGCACTGGGTCTGATCGGCGGAGCTCGAACCGCCAACCGTTCATCGATAGCTTCTAAATAATAAAACAATGGACTGTATAGCTTCTTTTATTCTCACTTCACAAATTCACAAATCTTCTCACTTAACACTATGTAGGTCCTGTCCTTAAGTCTAGAACTACACTACACTTTGCCCGTTCGAATAGGGCAACCGCGTCGCGTTTAGGAGGAGCTTAGCTCGACTCGCACTTATTCCGATTTCTCTGCACTGGACTGACTGGATTCACGAACTCACGAACTGCGAACTAACTCAGGAACGAACTCACGAACTAACTAAGGAACGAACTCACGAACGAA
>NW_021135807.1:0-1533 GCF_004193835.3 Ostrinia furnacalis | reverse complement strand
ATTTTTGATTACTCTGACTCCCAACTTTGATTACCCCGACCATGAAAATTTTGATGTTGCATAACTTTTTATTCCTGCTTGCTACAGATGGGCCAATATAAAAAATATGCTCGTAATAATGTCTATTTTGAAATGTTTTACCTAAACTTACTCTAAATTCAAAAATAAAAAAGGTCGGGGTAATCAACAAAATAATCCAGATCCGGAGAATGACCGTGTAACCAATTTAAAGTTCTATACCTCTAAAAAAAACACCCGTTATATCTGTGGGGCGTGTAAAAACACTTTTGAAATCTTATTTTGCAGAAAATAAATTACCTCTATTAATTTCAGTATTCCTTTTTTAACTCTTTTCGTTGATTTGCATGATATGTGCTGTTGAAATCAGACTACACTAAAAAAATGTTTAGTTACTGCCTACACAAAAATAGTTACTTGCGAACTAACTTCCAGTTCGAAAGTTACTTTTTTCGTGTAAACAGTAACCAAACAATTTTTTTTCAGTATACATATTTTTGTGGTACCTAAAGTAGCGCTTTACTACTTCATAAGATGTGACAGACTTAAGCTTGATGTGCTGCCGTCTATTATTAGTTTCACTAAAAAGAGCTCTAGTACAAATAAAACGGAGAGCTAGTTGTCATTTCTTTTGCATTTTATAATATTATAGAGATGAAATGTAATAAGTCATTATGTATGTATATTCAAAATACCAACTCTACCTACATCGTATAGGTGAATTTAACATCAAAAAGCTATAAGTACTTACACAAAATATGGATAGTATTATGATTCCTGGAGGAATAGTAATCACACCTACATCACTGGTACAAGGTAGGTGTATGGCCTAATAAAATTGTAGAGGTTGCAAAGATACGACCAAACTCCTTGGCCGCTCGTCTGGCCGGCGAGAAACTTCCTCTTAATTTTTTATTCTTTTACGATTGTCACTTTTTTCTTTTCCCCTTGTCTTCCTAAGAGTAGGCTCACACCGTTGATTTTTCGTCGGCCGATAGTTTAGTCGGGCAGTTGATCAGTATGGGCATGTATAGGAGTGCGCACACTACGCCGATTCGATTTGGCCGATTCTTCATACAAATTAAAATCGGGCACAACTATCGGCCAACTAAAAATCAACGGTGTGCGCCTACTCTAACACGAATATTTATTTATTTTTTATTTATTTAAAACTTATATGCACATAGAACGGTGTACATAAGGCGGACTTAATGCCTTTCGGCATTTTCTGCCAGTCAACCTTAGGGCCAAACTGAGAATAAAGTAGGCGGTATAGAATTATTACGAATTTAGAAAAAAAATATTACATAAATAACATATGAATACATACATAGACACATACATAATAATAGGATGGATGACAAAGGGAGAAAAAAAAGAGAAGGAAAAAAAAAGGGAAAAAAAAGGAGGTTGAACAGAAATCATGAACATGAAACACCAGCGAGAAAATGTTTGCGCACATGAAATTTAAAGGTGGACTTGCTGGGAGCCTGCCTGACGTTTTCAGGGAAACCG
>NW_021135806.1:0-1377 GCF_004193835.3 Ostrinia furnacalis | reverse complement strand
GAGTCGGTGTTGGAAGATTTGAAGATTTTATAGTTTCCTTGAGCTGTCACTTGACAGCCTGGCACACTTTTACGATGGTGGATCAAAGTATTTTGGTTTGACTATAGAGCGTGAGAACACGCACACAGTCATAATTATTTTAGTGTGAATAAAACTAGCATCGAAATTACCTAAACTTGACATGCCACGCTAGACGTAAACGCTCTTAACCATGATGAAAACAGTTTTTATGAGTGTTTCATGACTATAGTATTCGCCGAATAGTAGATTTAATATTCGTATTCGTAAAAGTAGTATTCGTTGCATCACTAATAGAAAGGGACTGGGTTGAGTTTGAGCTGGGTATGAATTTAATTTAATAGAAGTGACCATGTCCTTCGATCGAGAAAGGAATCTTTCTTAAATGAATACAACATTCTTCGAAACAAATAGTGGAAACCTATATTATCAAAAAATAAATTGAATCAGTCAAATTAACTTAAGTAAATGTTTCACTGATTCTTTCAGGTTCTACTGAAAATCGCTTTGATTCTATGAATATGAGAATACTAGCTTTTGCCCGAGTCTTCACCCGCGTGAAATTTAATTTATCACAGATCGTCATAAATTATAGCCTAGTTGTGTTATTCTGGGTTATAAATATTAATACAGTAAAGTTTCATTAAAATCCGTTCAATAGTTTTTGCGTGAAAGAGTAACAAACATCCAGACATCCAAACTTTCGCATTTATAATATTAGTAGGAAGTAGGATTAGTAGGATAACATTTTTAACGCAAGAAATTGTAATTAAAGTAAAAACTTTCTTAGGGTTGATTTTTCAATCGTCGGATATCTTCTAACTGAAGAATAAAATTGTCATTTTGACATAAATTTTCCATACTGAAACTGTCAATTATTCATCAGTTAAAAGTTATCCGGCGATTAAAAAATCAGCCTGTAATGAAAATAAACTTTGAATAGGTAACTTCTAAAACTTCAGAGCAATGACATCTAGTGGGAGAACTCTGAATCAATAATGAACGAACGCCAAGAAAGACCAAGCGCCCTCGAGAACGAGGGCTCAGGGCAAAGTCGAACGCCCTCGATGCGTTGAAGTTCGTAAAAACTCCGCTAGATGTCACCCTATGACACACTGGAAAATAAAATCTTTTTTTTTTATTTAATTACTTTTGGACTAAAATATTGAAATATTGCCAGACTTAAATCATTGCAAGTAGCAAGCATGTACTTACGTAGAGGTATAAAATGACGAAAAGGATACAAAGAATTTTCCTTTACGACTGAAATTTATATCACGATGTGTCATAAATGTAGTAGGTAGGTAGGTACCTACCTACAACATGAAAGATATTATTTTATGTTCTCATAAAAGTTGA
>NW_021135805.1:0-631 GCF_004193835.3 Ostrinia furnacalis | reverse complement strand
AAAGTACTAGCGGCCGCCCGCGACTTCGTACGCGTGGATCCCGTTTTACCCCCTTCATCTATCTTACGCGGTTAAGATTTTTTCATACAAATGTTTTTTCCCGCTCACTCCCGTTCCCATAATTGTACCAAGTTTCGTTAAAATCCGTCGAGTAGTTTTTGTTTCTATAAGGAACATACAGACAGACAGACAGACAAAAATTTTACTGATTGCATTTTTGGCATCAGTATCGATCACTAATCAATCACCCCCTGATAGTTATTTTAAAAATATATTTCATGTACCTACAGAATTGACCTCTCTACAGATTTATTATAAGTACCTATAGATAATGCTTTATTTTTACGCGTGGACTAATATCTGCCTTTAGACACTAAAATCCGATTGTGTGGCATTTTATGTGCATGTAATAAGGGTGATTTTCTAACAAAAACAGGTTGATATAGCTGTGCTCAACGGCGTTTGTAGTTAAGTTTATCTTCAAGATATTGAGGCAATAAACTTCAGAGGTAAATAATATTGAACTTACTCTATCAGGTACGTACAGTCAGACTCAAGAATGACTAATGTATGTTTTAGAAATAAGATTGATACAAAAAGCTTGAAACATGGTTTAAAATCCGTAAGTGCG
>NW_021135802.1:0-938 GCF_004193835.3 Ostrinia furnacalis | reverse complement strand
ATTGCGTTCCTGCGATTAGATCTGGGTATTTCCTCGAGGCTCGAAAGAAATGATAACGATGACACACATTATTTACCACTATTTAGGTCGATTTAGGTATAAGAATAGGATTTAAGATACCGTGCAAGCACTCTCAAATTTAACGGCTGCTCAAGACGATTTGACAGTTCTTTGAGTAATGCTTAGCGTTGAATGGCGTTTCAGTATGCGAAAATTCATTTGAGTGGAGTTTGAGTGCAACTTAATTTGAGAGGTGCTTAAAAATTGAGAACTGCTCAGATTTTGTTTTGAGTATGCGAAATGTAAGTTTAGGAGCTGCTTAACTATTTGAGAAGCCGTCAAATATTTAAATGGCGTTTCAGTATTCGGCCGTACATCCGTACATCTATTAGTCCCCTTCCGAGCGGTTTCCATAGCGCACGCGACATGCGAAAATGCACTGCCTAAAAGAATAATAATAATAATAAATAAATAAATATTTTATTTCCAAAAAAGATTTATACATATTCTTGACTTAAATAACAATGTACTTAAACTATGCACTAGATATTAACATATTTAAATATTTACCAGTGAGACCCAAACTAAGCAGTATAGCTTGTATCTTGGGTTTCAGAGAGTGCAGTTATCAAAACGAGGCGTTCTTGGAAATTGAGCAAGTTACAGATTGCATGCAGTATTTTAAAACATATTACTTTGCTTAATTTAATTAATTTAAACTTATTAACTATACAGGGTGTCCCGTAATGTAACGTCAAGCCGGAACTGGGTGTTGAGGCAAGTTGTGCTGGTTATCAGAAAAATATAAAAAAAAATCTATGTGGCATATTTTAAAAATAATAGGCATTTAAAAAAAATCAAAAAATTCTACTCCAGGTGACGGTCCTTTTACTCGTGTTGCCACAAATCTTCACTTTTTCCAAATTTTTTTTTTGTTA
>NW_021135800.1:0-1689 GCF_004193835.3 Ostrinia furnacalis | reverse complement strand
CAATGTTGTATAGTCTACTGAACAACTGAGGTCTCTCAGTGATCATAACATTTTACATTTTATAATAATTTTCTGTTCCAGTGAATTTGCCAAGTTGCTTATTGATGACAAACATTTTAAGGCCAAACGAGAAAATAGTTGTGAAACAATTGGTTTAATTAACGTTGGAACGTTATTGTTTTATTTCATTCCTTTTGAGGGGCTAAAACAAAATCATTTGGTATGTAGGCTTCTGGGTTTGTATTTTTATTTTCTGTTAAGTTTTAATGTAATAAATGTATGGTCTGGAAATATCTTCCTACGTCTAATAAATTTCTTTAATACACGATTAATATTGATTTTATAAAAATTGTTTGATAGCGAAGAACTAAAAGTTAAACTTACTAAAAAGTCCTGTAGAAATATCAAAATCATCCTAAATTAGTTATTGAGATATTATACTAAATAGGTACTTATTTAGGCTAATTTATAATAATAATTGCAGAACACTTGTCTTATGCTAATAACTTTATTTTTGAGTAATCGCTGAGTTGAGTCATGCACATTTGAGTATGAAGTCATGCACATTAGGGTTCATGCTTTGTTAAGTCAAAACAATAGTGACTCAGCCTAGCGCCGGGGCAGGCAGAGACGCTCCGTTGCAGGTACTTAAGCGCCGCGAGGAAAGCTTGTCAGCCAGTCGAAGCGCAGAGTTCAGAGTGGAAGGTTGTCCAAAATGTTTCCCGATTACGAGTACTTCTTTTACCAGTACAAGGGCATGTGCCCTTTCAGTTGCCTGCCCTTGGAAGTTTTCCAACCGGATATTTTGGCCGTGCCCGCCTATGTGGAAGGTAATGTATTTTTTATACTTTAAACACTGACTTTTTTATGTTGCTTTATGTTTTTCATTCTATTAATTTATGTTTTGTTCACAGATTATGAAGTGATAACATCGGAATATTTGCAAAAAGATGAGCCTAATGAAGATGACACGTCGATCGAGACCTACCCTGTCAGTCCCGTTGCCTCACCTATCAACGGTAAATATCACATACTTTTATATTATTAATTTTATGATACGCAAGAGGTTAAACTAGTGCGAACCTTGGCAATTTGCGTATAGTGACTACTACTTATCTAATGTGGTTATTTTATTTCATTTTTAGAGCCGCCGTATCATTGGACTCAAGCAGTTGCCACGAGACTCGTGCCTGTGGCAGCTGACTTCAAATTCACTTTCACGAAGACACTCAGTAAGTATTTTTCACATTGAAATATTCGCCACTTTAATCTTATTAGAAGCTCTTTCGACCCGGAGGTCCTGTGTTCGATTGAATTCCCCACATAGTTAGTCACTGTTGTTTGTTTGTTTGTAGTACTTAGTTGAAAATTTTATTTTTATTGCATACTCTAAACAAATTGAATTATTGTTACAGGTACTGACAGTGACGGTACAGACACTGATGGTACAGAAGCCGACGGTCACGACGAGCATTGCGGTCCAAACCCTCCAGCCCCGGTCAAACCGGCGCCCCTGCCTCCTCTTGGCTCTACGCCGAGGAGGCAATCCCGGAGGAGGCTAATAATTATTACAAAGGTCAGGCGAATTGACTTCGACGTGCCGGAGGAATAATTAGAACGTCCACGGCTGGACAAAGGTCTCCCCGAGGATGTCTCACGCCTGGCCTGCGGTGCCGTACCCAGGTGCTT
>NW_021135798.1:0-11318 GCF_004193835.3 Ostrinia furnacalis | reverse complement strand
GGTTTCTAAGTTAGGTGACTATTGACTATTAAGTAATACGTATTTTTTAAAATATTTTTGATATAGTTTAGCAATTTTAAAATGTAACAGAGAAGACGATCAATTAATAAATTAGTGCGATAAGTGAGACCAAAGTAGTATAATGGATAATAAGCCTGTACAGTTAGCTTTAAGTTATTATAGCCGGCATTTTGCAGGGGTTGCCAACCTGCCATTAATAAAAAAAATACATAGGCAACCCTAAAGTTAAGGGTATGTTTACATCGCATAGGCGGTTTGGCGGTCTTAAAGTATTACTTGACGTGGCGATGTGAATATACCTTATTTATTGGCTGGTTTATTGGTATTTTTAATTTATAATTAATTTAATTATACTTTTATTGTGTCGTAAGCTAGTCCTATTTCAATAATGAGTTGAAGTTATGTATATTGTAATACTTCTACTTTTTGATTATTTACAGTTTGGAAAGATAATGTCTTTTATAATAAAGATTTTTTGTTTTTTGTAAGAAAGATTTTTTTCTCCCCCCATAACCTAATTACTAATTACTGAAATTAGAATAAAGTTCTGTAAATCACATCCAAGAAACGAAATGAAGTTGAAGTTGTGTTTGTTTTTTTGTGTTTTTTAAAAGTTGCTTAACCCTTTCCTTATGTCGTTCGAACGGACTTATTCCACTATTCCCCGTTGACAATCCCCGTCAACGGGGATTAATGAACTTTTTGTTCACTATTCCCCGTTAACGCCAATTGGAACTTATAATGGGGAATAATGAACTAAAAAGTTCACTAATCCCCATTACGTTCAAAATAAAATCCTAATAACAACGGGGATTAATGAACTTTTCAGTTCATTATTCCCCATTTAAAAGCTCCAATTGGCGTTAACGGGGATTGTCAACGGGGAATAGTGGAATAAGCCAACACTACTAGATAGCTACTACGCTACAATAAAAAGCATGTAGTTAGGTAATAATATACGATATTACTTAACTCGTGAAATTAGTTATCTCCTAATTAATGTTATTAGGCATTGATAATTTTATATATACGACAAAACATTGATAATTTTATCTTGTATCTTTTAAGTACGCAGCCATTTATCAGTTACTAAAAGGATTATCACAGCGATTAGTGGGACGCGGCGCCGTGGGGCAAGGAGTTCGGAGACTGCCTCCACCAGCCCGAGAAGCGATACGGGTACGGGGACACCGCCACCGCTACTTTTGTAAGTATTAATGGGTTCAGGTCTAAGTAATCTCTAGTAAGGGTCAAGGATCGGGAGATTCTCGCTCAGGGCGAAGGAGAATTCTCGCCCCAGAGAGGGGAGGGGGATTCCAGAATCCTGGGCGAGTCTATTCCTGCGGAGCAGAATTCTTACCCAGAGGATAGGATTCTCGCCCAGGGGGAGGATTCTCGCTGGGGGAAGACTGATTTTCGCACAGTAAGAAGGGGATTCTCGTGCAGGGGGAGAGGCTTCACGTCTGGGGAGGAGGATTTTCGCCCAGGCGAGGGGGATTCCAGAATTCTGGGCGAACCATTTCTCGCGGAGTAGAATTTTTTCCCAGAGGGTAGGATTCTCGCTCGGGGAAGACCGATTTTCGCACTTTAAGAAGGGGATAGAAGAGGGGGAGGGAAGAGGTTTCATGCCTGGGGGAGGAGGGTATTCGCCCAGGCGGAGGGGGATTCTCTCCCAGGGGAGGTGGTCCCCGGTCCTCCCAGGGCGCGTCTCTCGAGCCCGGGCCGGAGCCGCCGGACTACAGCAGCCAGCTGATCACGCTGGTGACGCCGGTGCTGTGGGACGCGGCGCCGTGGGGCAAGGAGTTCGGAGACTGCCTCCACCAGCCCGAGAAGCAATACGGGTACGGGGACACCGCCACCGCTACTTTTGTAAGTATTGTTGGGTTTAGGTCTCTAGAAAAGGTTCAAGGATCGGGAGATTCTCGCTCAGGGGGAAGGAGGATTCTCACTCCAGAGAGGGGAGGGGGATTCTAGAATTCCTACCTTTGTAAGTATTGCTGGGTTAAGGTCTCTAGTAAGAGTCAGGGATAGGGAGATTCTCACTCAGGCGGAAAGAGGATTATCACCCCAGAGAGGAGAAGAATTCTCGCTTAGGGGAGGGGGATTCCAGAATCTTGGGCGAACCCATTCTCGCGGAGCAGAATTCTTACCCAGAGGGTAGGATTCCCGCCCATGGGGAGGATCCTCGCTCGGGGAAGACCCATTTTCGCATACTAAGAAGGGGATTCTCGTGCAGGGGGTAGAGGCTTCACGTCTAGGGAGGAGGATTTTCGGCCAGGCGAGGGGGATTCCAGAATCCTGGGCGAGCCCATTCTCGCGGAGCAGAATTCTTACTCAGGGGGTAGGATTCTCGCCCAGTGGGAGGATTCTCGCTCCGGGAAGACCAATTTTCGCACACAGTAAGAAGGGGATTCACGTAAAGGCTATGTAAGATCATGGGCGTAATTAGCTTTAGGGCCAGGGGGAGGAAGATTACTACCGAAGAGAGAGGATACTCGTCCAGGAGGAAGAGACTTCACGTCTGGGGGAGGAAGATATTCGCCCAGGCGGAGGGGATTCTCTCCCAGGGGAGATGATCCCCGGTCCTTCCAGGGCGCGTCTCTCGAGCCCGGGCCCGAGCCGCCGGACTACAGCAGCCAGCTGATCACGCTGGTGACGCCGGTGCTGTGGGACGCGGCGCCGTGGGGCAAGGAGTTCGGAGACTGCCTCCACCAGCCCGAGAAGTGATACGGGTACGGGGACACCGCCACCGCTACCTTTGTAAGTATTTCTGGGTTAAGGAGTAAGGGCCAGGAATCTGAAATCTTCTGCCAGCATCCCTGAAGCACAGCAGTATCGTCGCAGCCCCATCAGCATCCTGAATGCGTCATTATACTGAGTGCGCAGGGCCCTGTATGCTCCTTGGGTGTAGTTTGTCCACAGGCTGCACGTGTACAGAGAGTTACAGTAGGCTTTAAAAAGTGTGATCTTAACCTGTTTAGTACATCAAGAAGAGAAGAAGAATTCTCGCTCAGGGGAGGGGGATTCCAGAATCCTGGGCGAGCTCATTCTCGCGGAGCAGAATTCTTACCCAGGGGGTAGGATTCTCGCCCAGTGGGAGGATTCTCGCTCGGGGAAGACCAATTTTCGCAGACAGTAAGAAGGGGATTCTCGTAAAGGCTATGTAAAATCATGGGCGTACATAGCTTTAAGGCCAGGGGGAGGAAGATTACTACCGAAGAGAGGATACTCGTCCAGGAGGAAGAGACTTCACGTCTGGGGAGGAGGATATTCGCCCAGGCGGAGGGGGATTCTCACTCAGGGGGAAGGAGGATTCTTGCCACAGAGATGAGAAAAATTCTCGCTCCAGAATCCTGGGCGAGTCCATTCTCGCGGAGCAGAATTCTTACCCAGAGGGAAGTATTCTCGACCAGGGGGAGGATTCTAGTTTGGGGAAGACCGATTTTCGCACAGTAAGAAGGGGATTCTCGTAAAGTCTATGTAAAATAATGGACGTACATAGCTTTAAGGCCAGGGGGAGGAAGATTACTACCGAAGTGAGAGGATACTCGTCCAGGAGGAAGAGACTTCACGTCTGGGGAGGAGGATATTCGCCCAGGCGGAGAGGGATTCTCTCCCATTAGAGGTGATCCCCGGTCCTTCCAGGGCGCGTCTCTGGAGCCCGGGCCCGAGCCGCCGGACTACAGCAGCCAGCTGATCACGCTGGTGACGCCGGTGCTGTGGGACGCGGCGCCGTGGGGCAAGGAGTTCGGAGACTGCCTCCACCAGCCCGAGAAGCGATACGGGTACGGGGACACCGCAACGGCTACTTTTGTAAGTATTGCTGTGTTAAGATCTCTAGTAAGAACCAGGGTTAAGGGGATTCTCACTCAGGGGGAAAGAAGATTCTCGCCACAGGGATGAGAATTCTCGCTCCAGAATCCTGGGCGAGCCCATTCTCGCGTAGCAGAATTCTTACCCAGAGGGAAGGATTCTCGACCAGGGGGAGGATTCTCGATTGGGGAAGACCGATTTTCGCACAGTAAGAATGGGATTCTCGTGTAGGGGGAAGAGGTTTCACGCCTGGGGGAGGAGGATTTTCGCCCAGGCGAGGGGGATTCCAGAATTCTGGGCGAACCATTTCTCGCGGAGTAGAATTTTTTCCTAGAGGGTAGGATTCTCGCCCAGTGGGAGGTAAGAAGGGGATTCTCGTAAAGGCTATGTAAAATCATGGGCGTACATAGCTTTAAGGCCAGGGGGAGGAAGATTACTACCGAAGAGAGAGGATACTCGTCCAGGAAGAAGAGACTTCACGTCTGGGGAGGAGGATATTCGCCCAAGTGGAGGGGGATTCTCTTCCAGGGGAGGTGATCCCCGGTCCTCCCAGGGCGCGTCTCTCGAGCCCGGGCCGGAGCCGCCGGACTACAGCAGCCAGCTGATCACGCTGGTGACGCCGGTGCTGTGGGACGCGGCGCCGTGGGGCAAGGAGTTCGGAGACTGCCTCCACCAGCCCGAGAAGCGATACGGGTACGGGGACACCGCCACCGCTACTTTTGTAAGTATTAATGGGTTCAGGTCTAAGTAATCTCTAGTAAGGGTCAAGGATCGGGAGATTTTCGCTTAGGGCGAAGGAGAATTCTCGCCCCAGAGAGGGGAGGGGGATTCCAGAATTCCTACCTTTGTAAGTATTGCTGGGATAAGGTGTCTAGTAAGAGTCAGGGATAGGGAGATTCTCACTCAGGCGGAAGGAGGATTATCACCCCAGAGAGGAGAAGAATTCTCGCTTAGGGGAGGGGGATTCCAGAATCTTGGGCGAACCCATTCTCGCGGAGCAGAATTCTTACCCAAAGGGAAGGACACCGTCACCGCTACTTTTGTAAGTATTGCCGGGTAAAGGCTGTGTAAGATCACGGGCTTTAAGGCCAAAGGGAGGGAGATTATTACCTAGGGGAGAGGATACTCGTGCAGGGGGAAGAGGCTCACGCCTGGGGAGGACGATTTTCGCCCAGGTGGAGGGGGATTCTTTTCCAGGGGAGGTGATCCCCGGTCCTCCCAGGGCGCGTCTCTCGAGCCCGGGCCGGAGCCGCCGGACTTCAGCAGCCAGCTGATCACGCTGGTGACGCCGGTGCTGTGGGACGCGGCGCCGTGGGGCAAGGAGTTCGGAGACTGCCTCCACCCGAGAGGCGATACGGGTACGGGGACACCGCTACGGCTACTTTTGTAAGTATTAATGGGTTCAGGTCTAAGTAGTCTCTAGTAAAGGTCAGGGGTAAGGGGATTCTCACTCAGGCGGAGGGAGGATTCTCGCTCCAGAGAGGGAGGGGGATTCCAGAATTCCTACCTTTGTAAGTATTGCTGGGATAAGGTGTCTAGTAAGGGGTCAGGGGTTGGGAGATCCTCATTCAGGGGGAAGGAAGGTTCACGCCCCAGAAAGAAAAATTCTCGCTCAGAGGAGGGGGATTCCAGAATCCTGAGCGAACCCATTTTTACAGAGCAGAATTCTTACCCAAAGGGTAGGATTTTCGCTCGGGGAAGACCGATTTTCGCACAGTAAGAAGGGGATTCTCGTGCAGGGGGAAAGAGGATTCTCGCCCAGAGGAAGAGGGGTGAGGATTCTGGCCCAGGGGTAGGAGGATTCTTACCCAGTGGTAAGAGGATTCTCGCCCAGGGGTAGGATGATTCTCACCTTACCTGATTAGGCGAGGGAAATTATCGCTCAGGGGAAGTGGGGAGTTTAGTCTAGGGGGCAGGTGGCAGTAACTGCAATTTTTCTACATAACAAAATTTATTACACAGTTTTGTGACTATCTGTCTCAGTTGCTCAGGCTGGCATCTTGCTTTCCATGACATTGATAGAATATTCAACAACTTTAGAACAGTGTAAGATTTTAAACTTTCGCGTCCCATTTCAACTAAAATAGTGAGACACGGGTCTTACTATTTTAGGACAGTGGCCCTGCACATCACTCGCAATAGGGATGATGACTGGGTAATTAAATCGAAATTCTATTTAGTCCGTCAGACAGATAATTAGAAAATATTACTCATATTTTTTATTTTTTTTCATAATCCAATAATTACAGCATTATATTGAGTTGAAATGTTGTATGACGTCACTTTTGAGTAAAAATTCTACTCAAGCGTGACGTATCGCGCCATTTCAACTCGATGTGGCACTGTTATTATTTAATTATGAAACAAAATAAAAAATATGAGTTAATATTTTCTAATAATTATCTGTCTGACGGACAAATAATTGAAATTTTTTTATCTAGCCTATTATCTTGGTTGAAGGACCATCATAAGTGCCACTTGTAGTCTAAACTGAATAAATATTTTTGATTTTGATTTTTTTGGACCTTATCCCAACTAATATTATAAATGCGAAAGTAACTCTGTCTGTCTGTCTGTCTGTCTGTCTGTCTGTCTGTTACGCTTTCCCGCTTAAACCTCGCAACCGATTTTGATGAAATTTGGCATAGAGATAGTTTGAGTCCCGGGAAAGAACATAGGATAGTTTTTATCCCGGTTTTTGAAACAGGGACGCGCGCGATAAAGTTTTTCTGTGACAGACAAAATTCCACGCGGGCGAAGCCGCGGGCGGAAAGCTAGTACATTTATATAGAACTAGCTGACCCGGCGAACTTTGTTCCGCCTTAATGGCAATAAATAAGCAGACTTTTTTTTAATTTCGAACGGGATAAAAAGTATCCTATGTCCTTCTCCTGGCTCTAAACTACCTCCCTGACAATTTTCAGCTAAATCGGTTCAGCCGTTCTTGAGTTATAAGCGAAGTAACTAACACGACTTTCTTTTATATAAGGGAGAGTCCGCTAATTTGGACCAGTTTTTTTCAATCCCATTTTACACATAGTTTTCTTTTGTTTTTGCTAATGTCCATGGTATATAATAAAAGATACATTATTCAAGTTACTATTTCATAAGTATTAATTAACATGATTGTTGTATATTTAGCACAAATCAACAAAGTACGAGTTCAGAGCTTCGGTCCAATTTAGCCAACCGGTTGGATAATTTGTACCACAGGGTTACTAAATTGAATTTCAATAAATTTCAAGCCTATAAAAAAACTATGGCAAAATATTATACGATACATTCTTAACAAATTAGGAAACGAAAAGGAACAGTAGTTAATAACATAGACAATCGATATTGTTTTACACGTTATCACGATTTTGAGTACAAGTTTTGTAATTCCAATTATCATAACGCACACTTGTACCTAATCTACTTTGCCAGTCTTTTGCTTTCATTTATTGTTAGTCAAACATAACTACGCTATTATAACTGCAATATATGATTTACTAAAAAAATTTCAAAATCCTTTGGTAAAGTTCCATACAACTTGATGTGGTACAATTTAGCCGACTAGGTGATAGTGCTTTTAAAAAATCGGTAAAAAAATATAGCTTATAAATACCGATTTTTTTTAAAATAATTGTAATCCACACTAATTTACGCTTCTAAATAATATATTAGAAACACCCTGTGATTAAATTTAACAAAATTACAAACTAAACATGTATTGTCAAAAGTTACTTGAAAACAATGAAAAAATACTTTTCAAAATAAAACACACGTGTTTGTTGTCACGGCAAAAACCACATGACCGATATTAATTTATTTTAGTTGTGTATCGCTGAATGTTGCAATTACAGATATTCAATAAATACTTTACGAAATATGAGGGTGGTACAATTTACCCGGCGGTACAATATACCGAACTCTCCCCTATATAGATATGTCTGACGCCGTACCATCGTATTGCAGGTAGCGGGCAATCCCCGTAACTCGCTTCGTCACGGGCGCGGCTACGGGACGGTGGAGCGGCTGGTGTCGGAGCAAGACGACGCGTGGGTGGTCGTTGCTACTGACGCGGACTGGGAGACCAAGTGAGTTCGATACTCTTCCTCTGTTTAGCAATTAACAATAAGTACGATATTCCTTTGAGTACGGCACTGTACTGGAGGAAAGTCGATACTTATCTTCAAAGTTCCATGTTCTTTTGATAAATACATTTTTTTAAATTTAGTTGCGAATTTAGTTTTCATTCGCGACAAAATCGGCCTTCACTGGTGGGGTTTTTATTGATGATCAAGCTGTATAAAATATCCTGATTATGCAATAGTTGCACCGATGGCAACGAGAAGGGGAAATAGTCTCGTTTGTATCAATGACTACCTAGTAATATTTTAGCCATGTGGTTCCCGCAAAGTAGAATAAGACATAATATTCGTAGATAGTACCATTCTTTCCGTGGATGTCGTACTAAGGGAAATGCGAATATCAGGCCTTCATAATTCATCTGGCGAACCTGGGCCAGTGTAGGCCAAATGCTACATTTTCTTTCGCATGGTGCGCGGTTTCTCGCCATGCGATTGCTTTCGATATTGCTCTCTCTCCCTATTAGCATTAACGACTATAATCAGTGGCGGCGTAGCATGGGATGGCACCCGGCCCGTCATAAGTCCATAATGTAAGTTAGGTATACATAAATAGCAGGGGGTAAGGCACCCCAGAATGGTCTGGTACCCCCCATGATATTTGGATACCAATCGCGATCTTTGTCATGCAGTTGCGCCAGTGAGTACTAATCTGCGTGACTGTTATTGTCACCCCCTAATGCCTGGCACCCGGGGGGGACAGCCCCCCCCCCCCCCCTTACACCGCTATTGACTATAATTCTCCACTCCAGGTACATCTGGCGCCGCAACTCCGTGGTCCTGGGCACGAGCCACGCCCAGCTACAGTGGGACATCCCCGCGGGAACGCAGCCTGGCACGTACCGCCTGCACCACTACGGCAACTACAAGTACATCCTCGGCGGCATCTACCCCTACCACGGCTTCTCAGACCCCTTCGAGGTCAGCTAACTGACCTCTATCGGTTTGTAACATAAGATTTTCAACTTTCGCGTTCCATTTCAAATTAAATAGAAAGACACGGGTCTTAAGTCAAGCCGTGAGTACATAGGCGGTTATCACCCTGCGCCGCGGTCCGCGTGATTTCATATAAAAAGTCCTGCGCGCAGACGCATTGCCAGTCTGTTGTGCCGCGCGCGCGTGTTTTCTATACAAACTGAGGTACTTGCATACAATGATTAAATCTGTCGCCCCGCGTACCACGGCTTCTCCGACCCCTTCGAGGTCAGCTAACTGACCTCTATCGGTTTGTAACATAAGGCTAAGTTGCACCACCTTATTTTGACCGTAACAATAACAGTGACCCGTGCTTTTTGTATTGCTGCTTTTACACTATGCGGAAATTAGCCGAGTCAAGTCAAAAAAACAGAAGAGTGGGGATGAAATTAATTCATAATTCATCCCCACTCCACTGTTTTTTTGACTTGACTTGGCTAATTTTCGCGCAGTGTAAACGCAGCATATGGAGTTTGACAGATTTTTGACGTTTGTCGAAGTTAAAGTAAGATGGTGCAACTCAGCCTAAGATTTTGAACATTCGCGTTCTATTTCGACAATAAAAAAACACGGGTCTTAAGAAACGTCAGCCGTGAGTACATAATGTAACTCATTAATAAATGGCACGTTAAGACCCTTTCTATTTAACTGAACTTAAGTTATACTTTGACCCAAAGAAAGGACATCATCCACGTTTCATATATTTTTGGTCCAAAATCAAAAGTGCCGGCCAACAAAAAAAAGTGCTGTATTCTGACAGAATACGTCTGCCTTAGCATTTGTTACTATGGCACCAAAGCCGTAGCTCCACTGTGCGTCGAGTATTTGAGATCTAAAAGTCATCGACTATTCATACATTTTTTGTTCAAAATCAAAAGTGTCGGCCAATTAAAAATAAAGTGCTGTATGCTGACAGAATACGTCCGCCTTAGCATTTGTTACTATGGCACCAAAGCTGTAGCACCACTATGCGTCGAGTATTTGAGATCTAAAATTCATCGACGATTCATACATTTTTTGTTCAAAATCAAAAATGTCGACCAATAAAAAAAAAGTGCTGTATTCTGACAGAATACGTCCGCCTTAGCATTTGTTACTATGACACCAAAGCTGTAGCACCACTGTGCATCGTAGTATTTGAGATCAAAGTCAGTCGTTTCATATATTTTTAGAACTCAAATACTACGATGCACAGTGGTGCTACAGCTTTGGTGCCATAGTAATAAATGTTAAGGCGGACGTATTCTATCAGAATACAGTACTTTTATTTTTTGGCCGGCACATTTGATTTTGGACCAAACTGGATGATGTCCTTTGAAAACAAAATCGTGGAAATATTACTGTAATTGCTACAAATATCTACATACGTAAATATCAACATGCGCTTTTTGTGGTTAGGTAATCGCGGTTAAGGTCATAGCAGACTAATCAACTCGGAAAGGGATGTGACAGGACAGTGTTACTGTATCGCCTTTCGCCGGGAGGCGAGGCGTACGTTACGGTGCACATAAGTTTTTCAGTACGACCGCCCCGAGTTGATACGGTTGCGATCCGTTTCCGGGTTGATAAGTGTGCTTCGTCCTTTAGTCTACTCACTCTCTCGTTTGTACATCATATTTTAATAAGGTCATATAAACTCATATGGTAGGTACGAATTACCTTTTCGGAGACGTCTACCTATCCCTTTCAGACCCACGACGAAACTAAACAAGGTAGTAATAAAAAAAATCGATATTCATTATCTTTGGGGATCAGAGAAAATGAAAATTGAACATTTTCAGTGGTACTATGTTGTTTTCATGGTTTTTCAGGGGGCGTACAATTGTATCATCGTGGGCCCAACTCATTCAAAGTCACAATACAAAAAAAATTTATTCGAGGGCATTTAATGCAATTCATAGTCCTATGAACCCCAAATATTATTTTGATTTCATTAGATCTACATTGCGATTTCATTTGCTGGCCTTTTTCGGCCATTTAATATTGCTCAGCAGCGATAGCAAACAATACAAACAGATCGGCATTAAAATAAATTTCTAAATACTCCGCTAATGATTTGGGCTGTTCATTACTTTAATTATCTTGAGCTTGACTAGTAGACTTGCCACGAAATATTTTTTTTTATCCATTTGCCGTCATTTTGATTGGGGGTTGCCCTCAAAGATGAGAGTGGAGCATCATTCTTGGAGGAGTAAGAATCTTCTAATCTTGCACACAAGCCCCATGAACATCTTCCATATCTTACTGTTCCAGTAACTCCCCAATTGTATCGTAATTAAGGAAAAAACTATTATCTAGCCATTGCAATGTACTATGTAGTTGGGCCCGCAGTGATACAATTGTGACTTTATACTTCTGTGACACTTTTTCTTGAGAATT
>NW_021135794.1:0-4305 GCF_004193835.3 Ostrinia furnacalis | reverse complement strand
AGGAGGTAGCAATGTAACATTTTTTTAACATCTGTCTTTAATATTTGTACATTGTGAAGTGAATAAAATGAATATGAATATGAATATGAATAAATCGCTTTTTCAGCATTTCAATTACTCAAACTTGCTTGATGAAATCTTTTTCAATTTTCTTTACATGGTCATAACATTTTCACCATTCCTCTGCACCAATGCAAGAAATACACCTGAAAACCCCGATAAAGCAGCTATTAGGTAAGAATAATATAAAAATAAACATAACCCTCCTTCTGACGCAGTTAGGTAATAAACTAAATGTAGGTAAGTATCAAAACATTTCACTCCAACTTACTGTCAACTCAACGACGCGCATTAAAATCAAAGATTGACTTTGAATTATGCCTTATTTTACAATACACTTTGAAAACAATATGACTTGCTTGAGTTTTTTCGACTTTTTCACAAAAATATCAAATAGGCATGAAGAGATTACAAAATTTCTGCAGCGGCTGACAGATCTCTTGATTTACTTTGACATGTGACAATAAAGCCATAGACAATGGCCATATGAAAAACACACTTTTCCAATATTTTTGTTTGCCATGAGATTCTGGTACACCTATAACCATTTCAAACCTTATAATTTAATGCTAGATGGCCATTAAAACGGCCCAAAAAAAGTGTAGTCTGCGAGGTGACTCTTAACTGATTATTTTATCGATAAAAAAAATCTTGTGCCGTTATTTGTGTGTATTTTTTTTTGGATTAAATGTGGTTTTAAACGTTTTGTAATACAGGGGGCTTAGAGTAGGCGCACACCGTTGATTTTTCTTCGGCCGATAGTTTAGTCGGGCAGTTGATCAGTAGGGGCATGTATGGGAGTGCGCACACTACGCCGATTCGATTTGGCCGATTCTTCATACAATTTAAAATCGGGCACAACTATCGGCCAACTAAAAATCAACGGTGTGCGCCTACTCTGAATCCATACTACGCCATACACTCTCAGAGGGTGGAAAGTGTTCAGCGAGCTTTCACCAGACATCTCGCCTTCTGCTCCAGCGAATTTTCCCATAGAGCTCCCTATACACAGCGCCTCGACAAGCTCAAAATGTCTTCTCTCAGCGACCGTAGACTTCTTTTAAGCATGTGTTTTTTGCACAAGCTTTTGAATGGTCAGGTGAGGTGTAGCAGTCTCCTTCAGCGTATCTGCCTCTCCATACCATACAGATATCCTAGACAAATAATCACCAAGATTTACAAGATACCGGCTACGAAAACCAATTTGGGTCGTCAATCTCCTATGTACAGACTCCTTAATGACTACAACACACTGCAGAGCAAGGTTCGGGATTTAGATGTATTTTACGATAAGCACCCTAAATTTAAAGATAAATTGCATAAGCACTTAAGTTCTGCGATGTAGGGCACACTTTTTTTTGTTATTATTGTTTTTTTTTAGTTTAGCGAGTCGCTTTTGTATTCGTTTTAAATCTCTTAAATAATATGTAATTTAAAAGAAAACCGTCTGAATGTTGTGCTTACCCTTAAGTGACATATATATCAGAAATGTTATCTTCATAAATGTTAATCATAAGAGTATAATATATATGTTGTTGGTATGCCATATAAATAAATAAATAAATAAATACATAGAAGTCCGTCTATGTTCCTTCGTTTCAGCCAAATGACGTCCACTGCTGGACAAAGGCCTCCCCCAAGTATTTCCACAAAGACCGGTCCTGCGATGCCCGCATCCAGGAGCTTTCCGCGACCTTCACCAGATCGTCGGTCCATGGTGTTTTTTTCTTTTTAGTTGCGTGGTATGCCAACATTGTCAGGGTCAGGTCTTGAAGGAGGATGGAGTGGCTATCAGGGATGGATACAGCTACCATAAGAAATGTCACAAATGCTGTAAGTACTGAACAACATTATGAATATCCTAGTTGTAATACTAATGACCGTTTTCACCATCAATCCCTAATTTTTAAGTGACCCTTAAGGTAACAAATAACAGGAATTTTGATTTCTTAAGGTTCACTTAAAATTAGGGATTGATAGTGAAAACGGGCATAAGACGTGATGCGATCTTGAATTTTGGAAAATACCATCTTAGTGAGTACCTACGTTCTAAAAGGAACACCCATGCAAAATTTTAAGCTCCTAGCACTTGTAAAGTCCGGTCGCCGAGCACGTACAATATAATTACCCGCGAGCGATAAGGATGTGTAGCTCGGGGTCATTGGACGAAAATTCTACGTGCTCGGCGACCGGACTATAGTTTCTGAGATTTCGTGATGAGTGAGTCAGCTAGTAGCGTATCTGTACTAAAATAGTGGTAAAACCTCGCCCATTTCCAGACGTCTGCAGCGAAACCAACCTCCACAATGCTGAAGTGTTCAAAGGTGTCATATTCTGTTCTGGATGCTCCCAGCGCATCTTCCAAGGCTGTTCCACTGCTAGAAAGACCAAGAACGGGAACAGAAGTTCCAGTGCTAGAACTAAGCCAAGAACGAAGAAGAGGGAACGGAGACACAGGGTAGCTTCATCATCATCATAATTTCAGCCTTAGGACGTCCACTGCTGAACATAGTGATTAGGCCTCCCCCAATGATTTCCACAATGGCCGGCTGGTGGCGGCCTGTATCCAGCGCCTTCTTGCTACCTTTATGAGCTCGTCGGTTCACCTTGACCCACAAGGTGTGACGCCCTACGCTGCGCTTTCCGTGGCCTCCACTCCAGAACCTTGCGGCCGTCAGTTCTACGTACTACGTCCGCGGGTGAAAGACGTGGTGTCCTCCTACTAGGTGGACCGACGATCTGATGAAGGTCGTGGGAAGCACCTGAAATCCTTGGGGTGGGCCTTTGTGGACGTTATTTGGCTGAATCGAACGAACTAACAGACTTGGACTTTATCAGGAGAGCAGAGTGAACAGTGCGAGGACTCGGCACACCAACGGAGTGCTGGAGCTTACTCGTCTAGCCGCATCCAGCTCAAGCACCAACAGTGAAGACCACAACCAACCTCGACTGAGGTGAGACCTTCAGGCTTCTGTATCCCGCTATAGATCTTTACATCCTTTTAATGTTGACATTCCACCAGCTCGCACTAAGCGTTTCGATGACTCTTTTATAATGCGAACGAGTAGGGACTGGAATTTGCTGCCTGCAAGTCTTTCCCGAAGACTATAATCCGGGCCTTTTCAAGGCGAGAGTGAATAGGCACTTACAGAGCAGATATGCACCATACTAGACTGCATCCCACTTAACACCAGGTGCGATTGTGGTCAAATAGTTACGCATAAGTAAATCCTGGCGGCACAAAAGTTGCAACGATGGGAAGGAGAGGTGGGAATAGTCCCGCTGTCTCACGCTTTGCAACGAAAATATTTTTATCCCCAACCTGGTGGAAATCCTTGAGCCTTTGTCCAAAGTAGTGGACGTCATTTGGCTGAGAAGAACGAAAATTAAAACTCAACAGTGGCTCAAGAAAACATAAAGAAAGTAGATGTATCAACTGAACCACAGTAGATAAATCAAACAATACATACAAACGCTCGAAATCAGACTCACGCACACAGACGCACGCTTTACACGAGCTCTAAGCGAACCTCGCAGTCCATCCATCGCGAGTGTCGCGCGCGTTGTGTTTTTAATAATATTTTTATTGCATGCTGTATTTTTAAAAACATGCCACGAGTGTATTGCTGCTTGAACTCGGCATCTTCAAAACCAGAACTTTAATTTTTTAAACTTCTTAATAATTCTGAATTGTAAAAATGATTAAGTATTACTTTTTAAATAAAGTGCTTACATCTGATTTTGTAATAGTTCTTTTTAAATTACGTAATTACGCTTTTTAACAATTTATGTGTTCTATTTGATAAAGTAATTTGCTCCGCACACTTTTGTACTAAGTGATGAACTGTATTTAAAATGAGGCAATAAGTATGTGAAAGTAAGAAGTATCCGGTAATTTAACCTAAATAAACGTTTTAATAAATAAATAAGTAAGAACCTTATTAATTTTATAAAGATTAAGAGTGCCAACCCTAACACTCAGTTGAAGTGTAGGTATTTAACTCGCCGAAAGGGCTAAGTTTCCGTACTGCTTTAGCTCATATACAGGGTGTTAGGTAAATGGGTATATGAGCCGACACTAGCCCATATTAACATGGTCATATAAATGGTATGGTGAAGTCAGAAAATTGATATCTTCATTTTCATTATTTTAATTTTCATACAAATCGGATTTTATAAAATTTATTTTGTATGAAAATTAAAAAAATTAAAATGATGATATCAAATTTCTGACTTCACCATACC
>NW_021135793.1:0-517 GCF_004193835.3 Ostrinia furnacalis | reverse complement strand
TTTTTTGACAAGTATTGTTTTTGATGGGATAAAACTTACCAAATTCAAAATAAATCACTCGAAAACTCGCCTACACCACAAAACAAAACTAACAGCAAACAAACAAGCGAGCGAATCACGTCATTGGCTCTGATCGGATTCATTCACTCATTCAACGCGCCGAACATGACCGATAACAGCGCGGAAACTCCCGAATACACATTCGGTTTCGGTCGCAGTTTCGGCAAGTTTGCCGCCGAAAACGAAACTAAACCGAAACTCGTGTTTTTACCGAAACTCAACCGAAAACGAAACCGAAACCGAACATTCGGTCGGACACTAAAACATCTTTACTGGATAATAATACTTAATTGATTACAAATAAATAAGTAATTTGAGACAATCATCCGTAACATTCCGAAGTCCGCTGTATAAATAAATTTCGGTGGATTGGTTCTTAATTCCGGTGGCTCAAATACAATTTCGGTGGCTCTTGATAATTTCAAATTGACATATCTCGAGAACTATTAATAATATT